>NW_028163953.1:10000-12500 GCF_964263955.1 Coregonus lavaretus | reverse complement strand
GCCATAGATGTCCATCGATGTGCTTTGGAGGGGGCTAGGTGGATTTCAAAATTTGGTTATGTTTTTTGCACATAGGGTACAGGGATAAAAACTCCATCGGACACCCCTGTCCAATTCTGTATGTGGAGAAGGTAATGTCGTGGGGAGCTGGGGTTTGTTTTGTTGTACTCCTGGGATGCCGTAGATGTCCATCGATGTGCTTTGGAGGGGCCTAGGTGGATTTCAACATTATGGGGTCTGAAAACTCGATAAATATAAAGACAAAGTCGCTAAGTTGGCAACACTGGCCGGGTTAGGGTTAGGGTTAGGGTTAGGGTTAGGGGTTAGGGTTAGGGTTAGGGTTTAGGGTTTAGGGTTAGGGTTAGGGTTAGGTACAGGGATAAAAACTCCATCGGACACCCCTGTCCAATTCTGTATGTGGAGAAGGTAATGTCGTGGGGAGCTGGGGTTTGTTTTGTTGTACTCCTGGGAGGCCATAGATGTCCATCGATGTGCTTTGGAGGGGGCTAGGTGGATTTCAAAATGTGGTTATGTTTTTTGCACATAGGTACAGGGATAAAAACTCAATTGGACACCCCTGTCGAATTCTGTATGTGGAGAAGGTAATGTCGTGGGGAGCTGGGGTTTGTTTTGTTGTACTTCTGGGAGGCCGTAGATGTCCATTGATGTGCTTTGGAGGGGGCTAGGTGGATTTCAACATTATGGGGTCTGAAAACTTGTAAATATAGCGACAAAGTCGCTAAGTTGGCAACACTGGCCGGGTTAGGGTTAGGGTTAGGGTTAGGGTTAGGGGTTAGGGTTAGGGTTAGGGTTAGGGGTTAGGGGTTAGGGTTAGGGTTAGGGTTTAGGGTTTAGGGTTATGGTTAGGGTTAGGGTTAGGTACAGGGATAAAAACTCAATTGGACACCCCTGTCCAATTCTGTATGTGGAAAAGGTAATGTCGTGGGGAGCTGGGGTTTGTTTTGTTGTACTCCTGGGAGGCCATAGATGTCCATCGATGTGCTTTGGAGGGGGCTAGGTGGATTTCAAAATGTGGTTATGTTTTTTGCACATAGGTACAGGGATAAAAACTCCATCGGACACCCCTGTCCAATTCTGTATGTGGAGAAGGTAATGTCGTGGGGAGCTGGGGTTTGTTTTGTTGTACTCCTGGGAGGCCGTAGATGTCCATCGATGTGCTTTGGAGGGGGCTAGGTACAGGGATAAAAACTCCATCGGACACCCCTGTCCAATTCTGTATGTGGAGAAGGTAATGTCGTGGGGAGCTGGGGTTTGTTTTGTTGTACTCCTGGGAGGCCGTAGATGTCCATCGATGTGCTTCGGAGGGGGCTAGGTGGATTTCAACATTATGGGGTCTGAAAACTCGATAAATAAAGCGACAAAGTCGCTAAGTTGGCAACACTGGCCGGGTTAGGGTTAGGGTTAGGGTTAGGGGTTAGAGTTAGGGTTAGGGTTAGGGTTAGGGGTTAGGGTTAGGGTTAGGGTTAGGGTTAGGGTTTAGGGTTTAGGGTTAGGGTTAGGGTTAGGTACAGGGATAAAAACTAAATTGGACACCCCTGTCCAATTCTGTATGTGGAGAAGGTAATGTCGTGGGGAGCTGGGGTTTGTTTTGTTGTACTCCTGGGAGGCCATAGATGTCCATCGATGTGCTTTGGAGGGGGCTAGGTGGATTTCAAAATTTGGTTATGTTTTTTGCACATAGGGTACAGGGATAAAAACTCCATCGGACACCCCTGTCCAATTCTGTATGTGGAGAAGGTAATGTCGTGGGGAGCTGGGGTTTGTTTTGTTGTACTCCTGGGATGCCGTAGATGTCCATCGATGTGCTTTGGAGGGGGCTAGGTGGATTTCAACATTATGGGGTCTGAAAACTCGATAAATATAAAGACAAAGTCGCTAAGTTGGCAACACTGGCCGGGTTAGGGTTAGGGTTAGGGTTAGGGTTAGGGTTAGGGGTTAGGGTTAGGGTTAGGGTTTAGGGTTTAGGGTTAGGGTTAGGGTTAGGTACAGGGATAAAAACTCCATCGGACACCCCTGTCCAATTCTGTATGTGGAGAAGGTAATGTCGTGGGGAGCTGGGGTTTGTTTTGTTGTACTCCTGGGAGGCCATAGATGTCCATCGATGTGCTTTGGAGGGGGCTAGGTGGATTTCAAAATGTGGTTATGTTTTTTGCACATAGGTACAGGGATAAAAACTCAATTGGACACCCCTGTCGAATTCTGTATGTGGAGAAGGTAATGTCGTGGGGAGCTGGGGTTTGTTTTGTTGTACTTCTGGGAGGCCGTAGATGTCCATTGATGTGCTTTGGAGGGGGCTAGGTGGATTTCAACATTATGGGGTCTGAAAACTTGTAAATATAGCGACAAAGTCGCTAAGTTGGCAACACTGGCCGGGTTAGGGTTAGGGTTAGGGTTAGGGTTAGGGGTTAGGGTTAGGGTTAGGGTTAGGGGTTAGGGGTTAGGGTTAGGGTTAGGGTTTAGGGTTTAGGGTTAGGGTTAG
>NW_028163953.1:0-5000 GCF_964263955.1 Coregonus lavaretus | reverse complement strand
GGGTTAGGGTTAGGGTTAGGGTTAGGGTTAGGGTTAGGGTTAGGGTTAGGGTTAGGGTTAGGGTTAGGGTTAGGGTTAGGGTTAGGGTTAGGGTTAGGGTTAGGGTTAGGGTTAGGGTTAGGGTTAGGGTTAGGGTTAGGGTTAGGGTTAGGGTTAGGGTTAGGGTTAGGGTTAGGGTTAGGGTTAGGGTTAGGGTTAGGGTTAGGGTTAGGGTTAGGGTTAGGGTTAGGGTTAGGGTTAGGGTTAGGGTTAGGGTTAGGGTTAGGGTTAGGGTTAGGGTTAGGGTTAGGGTTAGGGTTAGGGTTAGGGTTAGGGTTAGGGTTAGGGTTAGGGTTAGGGTTAGGGTTAGGGTTAGGGTTAGGGTTAGGGTTAGGGTTAGGGTTAGGGTTAGGGTTAGGGTTAGGGTTAGGGTTAGGGTTAGGGTTAGGGTTAGGGTTAGGGTTAGGGTTAGGGTTAGGGTTAGGGTTAGGGTTAGGGTTAGGGTTAGGGTTAGGGTTAGGGTTAGGGTTAGGGTTAGGGTTAGGGTTAGGGTTAGGGTTAGGGTTAGGGTTAGGGTTAGGGTTAGGGTTAGGGTTAGGGTTAGGGTTAGGGTTAGGGTTAGGGTTAGGGTTAGGGTTAGGGTTAGGGTTAGGGTTAGGGTTAGGGTTAGGGTTAGGGTTAGGGTTAGGGTTAGGGTTAGGGTTAGGGTTAGGGTTAGGGTTAGGGTTAGGGTTAGGGTTAGGGTTAGGGTTAGGGTTAGGGTTAGGGTTAGGGTTAGGGTTAGGGTTAGGGTTAGGGTTAGGGTTAGGGTTAGGGTTAGGGTTAGGGTTAGGGTTAGGGTTAGGGTTAGGGTTAGGGTTAGGGTTAGGGTTAGGGTTAGGGTTAGGGTTAGGGTTAGGGTTAGGGTTAGGGTTAGGGTTAGGGTTAGGGTTAGGGTTAGGGTTAGGGTTAGGGTTAGGGTTAGGGTTAGGGTTAGGGTTAGGGTTAGGGTTAGGGTTAGGGTTAGGGTTAGGGTTAGGGTTAGGGTTAGGGTTAGGGTTAGGGTTAGGGTTAGGGTTAGGGTTAGGGTTAGGGTTAGGGTTAGGGTTAGGGTTAGGGTTAGGGTTAGGGTTAGGGTTAGGGTTAGGGTTAGGGTTAGGGTTAGGTTAGGGTTAGGGTTAGGGTTAGGGTTAGGGTTAGGGTTAGGGTTAGGGTTAGGGTTAGGGTTAGGGTTAGGGTTAGGGTTAGGGTTAGGGTTAGGGTTAGGGTTAGGGTTAGGGTTAGGGTTAGGGTTAGGGTTAGGGTTAGGGTTAGGGTTAGGGTTAGGGTTAGGGTTAGGGTTAGGGTTAGGGTTAGGGTTAGGGTTAGGGTTAGGGTTAGGGTTAGGGTTAGGGTTAGGGTTAGGGTTAGGGTTAGGGTTAGGGTTAGGGTTAGGGTTAGGGTTAGGGTTAGGGTTAGGGTTAGGGTTAGGGTTAGGGTTAGGGTTAGGGTTAGGGTTAGGGTTAGGGTTAGGGTTAGGGTTAGGGTTAGGGTTAGGGTTAGGGTTAGGGTTAGGGTTAGGGTTAGGGTTAGGGTTAGGGTTAGGGTTAGGGTTAGGGTTAGGGTTAGGGTTAGGGTTAGGGTTAGGGTTAGGGTTAGGGTTAGGGTTAGGGTTAGGGTTAGGGTTAGGGTTAGGGTTAGGGTTAGGGTTAGGGTTAGGGTTAGGGTTAGGGTTAGGGTTAGGGTTAGGGTTAGGGTTAGGGTTAGGGTTAGGGTTAGGGTTAGGGTTAGGGTTAGGGTTAGGGTTAGGGTTAGGGTTAGGGTTAGGGTTAGGGTTAGGGTTAGGGTTAGGGTTAGGGTTAGGGTTAGGGTTAGGGTTAGGGTTAGGGTTAGGGTTAGGGTTAGGGTTAGGGTTAGGGTTAGGGTTAGGGTTAGGGTTAGGGTTAGGGTTAGGGTTAGGGTTAGGGTTAGGGTTAGGGTTAGGGTTAGGGTTAGGGTTAGGGTTAGGGTTAGGGTTAGGGTTAGGGTTAGGGTTAGGGTTAGGGTTAGGGTTAGGGTTAGGGTTAGGGTTAGGGTTAGGGTTAGGGTTAGGGTTAGGGTTAGGGTTAGGGTTAGGGTTAGGGTTAGGGTTAGGGTTAGGGTTAGGGTTAGGGTTAGGGTTAGGGTTAGGGTTAGGGTTAGGGTTAGGGTTAGGGTTAGGGTTAGGGTTAGGGTTAGGGTTAGGGTTAGGGTTAGGGTTAGGGTTAGGGTTAGGGTTAGGGTTAGGGTTAGGGTTAGGGTTAGGGTTAGGGTTAGGGTTAGGGTTAGGGTTAGGGTTAGGGTTAGGGTTAGGGTTAGGGTTAGGGTTAGGGTTAGGGTTAGGGTTAGGGTTAGGGTTAGGGTTAGGGTTAGGGTTAGGGTTAGGGTTAGGGTTAGGGTTAGGGTTAGGGTTAGGGTTAGGGTTAGGGTTAGGGTTAGGGTTAGGGTTAGGGTTAGGGTTAGGGTTAGGGTTAGGGTTAGGGTTAGGGTTAGGGTTAGGGTTAGGGTTAGGGTTAGGGTTAGGGTTAGGGTTAGGGTTAGGGTTAGGGTTAGGGTTAGGGTTAGGGTTAGGGTTAGGGTTAGGGTTAGGGTTAGGGTTAGGGTTAGGGTTAGGGTTAGGGTTAGGGTTAGGGTTAGGGTTAGGGTTAGGGTTAGGGTTAGGGTTAGGGTTAGGGTTAGGGTTAGGGTTAGGGTTAGGGTTAGGGTTAGGGTTAGGGTTAGGGTTAGGGTTAGGTTAGGGTTAGGGTTAGGGTTAGGGTTAGGGTTAGGGTTAGGGTTAGGGTTAGGGTTAGGGTTAGGGTTAGGGTTAGGGTTAGGGTTAGGGTTAGGGTTAGGGTTAGGGTTAGGGTTAGGGTTAGGGTTAGGGTTAGGGTTAGGGTTAGGGTTAGGGTTAGGGTTAGGGTTAGGGTTAGGGTTAGGGTTAGGGTTAGGGTTAGGGTTAGGGTTAGGGTTAGGGTTAGGGTTAGGGTTAGGGTTAGGGTTAGGGTTAGGGTTAGGGTTAGGGTTAGGGTTAGGGTTAGGGTTAGGGTTAGGGTTAGGGTTAGGGTTAGGGTTAGGGTTAGGGTTAGGGTTAGGGTTAGGGTTAGGGTTAGGGTTAGGGTTAGGGTTAGGGTTAGGGTTAGGGTTAGGGTTAGGGTTAGGGTTAGGGTTAGGGTTAGGGTTAGGGTTAGGGTTAGGTTAGGGTTAGGGTTAGGGTTAGGGTTAGGGTTAGGGTTAGGGTTAGGGTTAGGGTTAGGGTTAGGGTTAGGGTTAGGGTTAGGGTTAGGGTTAGGGTTAGGGTTAGGGTTAGGGTTAGGGTTAGGGTTAGGGTTAGGGTTAGGGTTAGGGTTAGGGTTAGGGTTAGGGTTAGGGTTAGGGTTAGGGTTAGGGTTAGGGTTAGGGTTAGGGTTAGGGTTAGGGTTAGGGTTAGGGTTAGGGTTAGGGTTAGGGTTAGGGTTAGGGTTAGGGTTAGGGTTAGGGTTAGGGTTAGGGTTAGGGTTAGGGTTTAGGGTTAGGGTTAGGGTTAGGGTTAGGGGTTAGGGTTAGGGTTAGGGTTAGGGTTAGGGTTAGGGTTAGGGTTAGGGTTAGGGTTAGGGTTAGGGTTAGGGTTAGGGTTAGGGTTAGGGTTAGGGTTAGGGTTAGGGTTAGGGTTAGGGTTAGGGTTAGGGTTAGGGTTAGGGTTAGGGTTGGGTTAGGGGGTAGGGTGGAGGGTTAGGGTAGGGTTAGGGTTAGGGTTAGGGTTGAGGGTTAGGGTTAGGGTTAGGGTTAGGGTTAGGGTTAGGGTTAGGGTTAGGGTTAGGGTTAGGGTTAGGGTTAGGGTTAGGGTTAGGGTTAGGGTTAGGGTTAGGGTTAGGGTTAGGTTAGGGTTAGGGTTAGGGTTAGGGTTAGGGTTAGGGGTTAGGGTTAGGGTTAGGGTTAGGGTTAGGGTTAGGGTTAGGGTTAGGGTTAGGGTTAGGGTTAGGGTTAGGGTTAGGGTTAGGGTTAGGGTTAGGGTTAGGGTTAGGGTTAGGGTTAGGGTTAGGGTTAGGGTTAGGGTTAGGGTTAGGGTTAGGGTTAGGGTTAGGGTTAGGGTTAGGGTTAGGGTTAGGGTTAGGGTTAGGGTTAGGGTTAGGGTTAGGGTTAGGGTTAGGGTTAGGGTTAGGGTTAGGGTTAGGGTTAGGGTTAGGGTTAGGGTTAGGGTTAGGGTTAGGGTTAGGGTTAGGGTTAGGGTTAGGGTTAGGGTTAGGGTTAGGGTTAGGGTTAGGGTTAGGGTTAGGGTTAGGGTTAGGGTTAGGGTTAGGGTTAGGGTTAGGGTTAGGGTTAGGGTTAGGGTTAGGGTTAGGGTTAGGGTTAGGGTTAGGGTTAGGGTTAGGGTTAGGGTTAGGGTTAGGGTTAGGGTTAGGGTTAGGGTTAGGGTTAGGGTTAGGGTTAGGGTTAGGGTTAGGGTTAGGGTTAGGGTTAGGGTTAGGGTTAGGGTTAGGGTTAGGGTTAGGGTTAGGGTTAGGGTTAGGGTTAGGGTTAGGGTTAGGGTTAGGGTTAGGGTTAGGGTAGGGTTAGGGTTAGGGTTAGGGTTAGGGTTAGGGTTAGGGTTAGGGTTAGGGTTAGGGTTAGGGTTAGGGTTAGGGTTAGGGTTAGGGTTAGGGTTAGGGTTAGGGTTAGGGTTAGGGTTAGGGTTAGGGTTAGGGTTAGGGTTAGGGTTAGGGTTAGGGTTAGGGTTAGGGTTAGGGTTAGGGTTAGGGTTAGGGTTAGGGTTAGGGTTAGGGTTAGGGTTAGGGTTAGGGTTAGGGTTAGGGTTAGGGTTAGGGTTAGGGTTAGGGTTAGGGTTAGGGTTAGGGTTAGGGTTAGGGTTAGGGTTAGGGTTAGGTTAGGGTTAGGGTTAGGGTTTAGGGTTAGGGTTAGGGTTAGGGTTAGGGTTAGGGTTAGTTAGGGTTAGGGTTAGGGTTAGGGTTAGGGTTAGGGTTAGGGTTAGGGTTAGGGTTAGGGGTTAGGGTTAGGGTTAGGGTTAGGGTTAGGGGTTAGGGTTAGGGTTAGGGTTAGGGTTAGGGTTAGGGTAGGTTAGGTAGGGTTAGGGTTAGGGTTAGGGTTAG
>NW_028163954.1:132500-162566 GCF_964263955.1 Coregonus lavaretus | reverse complement strand
CATTCTGCCTCCTCTCCTCTCTCTCCATTCTGCCTCCACTCTCTCTCCATTCTGCCTCCACTCTATCTCTCCATTCTGCTCCACTCTCTCTCTCCATTCTGCCTCCACTCTCTCTCTCCATTCTGCCTCCACTCTCTCTCTCTCTCCATTCTGCCTCCACTCTCTCTCTCCATTCTGCCTCCACACTCTCTCTCTCTCCATTCTGCCTCCTCTCTCTCTCTCCATTCTGCCTCCTCTCTCTCTCTCTCTCTCTCTCCATTCTGCCTCCACTCTCTCTCTCCATTCTGCCTCCTCTCTCTCTCTCTCTCTCCATTCTGCCTCCACTCTCTCTCTCCATTCTGCCTCCACTCTCTCTCCATTCTGCCTCCTCTCTCTCTCTCCATTCT
Organism: Coregonus lavaretus; assembly: GCF_964263955.1. Classification (NCBI taxonomy): domain Eukaryota; kingdom Metazoa; phylum Chordata; class Actinopteri; order Salmoniformes; family Salmonidae; genus Coregonus; species Coregonus lavaretus. The sequence goes on along the minus strand of NW_028163954.1, from coordinate 162,180 downwards.
GCCTCCACTCTCTCTCTCCATTCTGCCTCCACTCTCTCTCTCTCCATTCTGCCTCCACTCTCTCTCTCCATTCTGCCTCCACTCTCTCTCCATTCTGCCTCCACTCTCTCTCTCCATTCTGCCTCCACTCTCTCTCTCCATTCTGCCTCCACTCTCTCTCCATTCTGCCTCCACTCTCTCTCTCCATTCTGCCTCCACTCTCTCTCTCCATTCTGCCTCCACTCTCTCTCTCCATTCTGCCTCCACTCTCTCTCTCCATTCTGCCTCCACTCTCTCTCTCTCCATTCTGCCTCCACTCTCTCTCTCATTCTGCCTCCTCTCTCTCCATTCTGCCTCCACTCTCTCTCCATTCTGCCTCCACTCTCTCTCTCCATTCTGCCTCCACTCTCTCTCTCCATTCTGCCTCCACTCTCTCTCCATTCTGCCTCCACTCTCTCTCCATTCTGCCTCCACTCTCTCTCTCCATTCTGCCTCCACTCTCTCTCTCCATTCTGCCTCCACTCTCTCTCTCTCTCCATTCTGCCTCCTCTCTCTCTCTCTCTCCATTCTGCCTCCACTCTCTCTCTCTCTCCATTCTGCCTCCACTCTCTCTCTCCATTCTGCCTCCACTCTCTCTCCATTCTGCCTCCACTCTCTCTCTCCATTCTGCCTCCACACTCTCTCCATTCTGCCTCCTCTCTCTCCATTCTGCCTCCACTCTCTCTCTCTCATTCTGCCTCCACTCTCTCTCTCCATTCTGCCTCCACTCTCTCTCCATTCTGCCTCCACTCTCTCTCCATTCTGCCTCCACTCTCTCTCTCCATTCTGCCTCCACTCTCTCTCCATTCTGCCTCCACTCTCTCTCTCCATTCTGCCTCCACACTCTCTCCATTCTGCCTCCTCTCTCTCTCTCTCTCCATTCTGCCTCCACTCTCTCTCTCCATTCTGCCTCCACTCTCTCTCCATTCTGCCTCCTCTCTCTCTCTCTCTCCATTCTGCCTCCACTCTCTCTCTCTCTCCATTCTGCCTCCACTCTCTCTCTCCATTCTGCCTCCACTCTCTCTCCATTCTGCCTCCTCTCTCTCCATTCTGCCTCCTCTCTCTCTCCATTCTGCCTCCACTCTCTCTCCATTCTGCCTCCACTCTCTCTCCATTCTGCCTCCTCTCTCTCTCCATTTTGCCTCCTCTCTCTCTCCATTCTGCCTCCACTCTCTCTCCATTCTGCCTCCTCTCTCTCTCCATTCTGCCTCCTCTCTCTCTCCATTCTGCCTCCACTCTCTCTCCATTCTGCCTCCACACTCTCTCTCTCTCCATTCTGCCTCCTCTCTCTCTCTCTCTCTCCATTCTGCCTCCTCTCTCTCTCCATTCTGCCTCCACTCTCTCTCCATTCTGCCTCCACTCTCTCTCCATTCTGCCTCCTCTCTCTCTCCATTCTGCCTCCACTCTCTCTCTCCTTCAACACTCTCTCACCTCTCCACCCTCTCTCTCTCTCTCTCTCTCCTCACCTCTCCACCCCCCCTCTCTTTCTTTCTCACCTCTCCACCCCCCCCCCTCTCTCTCTCTCTCTCTCTCTCTCTCTCTCTCTCTCTCTCTCTCTCTCTCTCCCTCTCTCTCTCTCTCTCTCTCCCCCCCCCCCCTCTCTCCCCCCTCCCATCCCCTCTCTCAGCTACAAGACAATAACTGGCGGAAAACACTGCGAGAGAGAGAGAGAGAGAGGGGGTTGGAGAGGTCAGAGAGTGTTGAAGGAGAGAGAGAGAGAGGGTTGGAGAGGTGAGAGAGTGTTGAAGGAGAGAGAGAGGGGTGGAGAGGTGAGAGAGTGTTGAAGAAGAGAGAGAGAGAGGGGTGGAGAGGTGAGAGAGTGTTGAAGGAGAAGGAGTGTAAGAGAGAGAGAGTTATCTATCCAAAACGGAGATGTATGGGTAAACCACTTCTCCAATCTTTTTGGCTCTATAACAAAGAACAAACAGCAAAAACATATACATGATCAAATACAAATCTTAGAATCAACTATTAAAGACTACCAGAACCCACTGGATTCTCCAATTACATTGAATGAACTGCAGGACAAAATACAAACCTAAATGAAATGATAAAATATACAGACCACAAATTCCAATTGGCTATACTTAAACTCTTTAACATCATCCTTAGCTCTGGCATCTTCCCCAATATTTGGAACCAAGGACTGATCAGCCCAATCCACAAAAGTGGAGACAAATGTGACCCCAATAACTACCGTGGGATATGCGTCAACAACAACCTTGGGAAAATCCTCTGCATCATCATTAACAGCAGACTTATACATTTCCTCAGTGAAAACAATGTACTGAGCAAATGTCAAATTGGCTTTTTACCAAATTACCGTACGACAGACCACGTATTCTCCCTGCACACCCTAATTGACAAACAAACAAACCAAAACAAAGGCAAAGTATTCTCATGCTTTGTTGATTTCAAAAAAAGCTTTTGACTCAATTTGGCATGAGGGTCTGCTATACAAATTGATGGAAAGTGGTATTGGAGGGAAAACATACGACATTATAAAATCTATGTACACAAACAACAAGTGTGCGGATAAAGTTGGCAAAAAACACACATTTCTTTCCACAGACCCGGCCCATCACAACACAGCACTACTAGACCCCATCACAACACAGCACTACTAGACCCCATCACAACACAGCTCTACTAGACCCCATCACAACACAGCTCTACTAGACCCCATCACAACACAGCTCTACTAGACCCCATCACAACACAGCTCTACTAGACCCGGCCCATCACAACACAGCTCTACTAGACCCCATCACAACACAGCTCTACTAGACCCCATCACAACACAGCTCTACTAGACCCCATCACAACACAGCTCTACTAGACCCCATCACAACACAGCTCTACTAGACCCCATCACAACACAGCTCTACTAGACCCCATCACAACACAGCTCTACTAGACCCCATCACAACACAGCACTACTAGACCCGGCCCATCACAACACAGCTCTACTAGACCCCATCACAACACAGCTCTACAAGACCCCATCACAACACAGCTCTACTAGACCCCATCACAACACAGCTCTACTAGACCCCATCACAACACAGCTCTACTAGACCCCATCACAACACAGCTCTACTAGACCCCATCACAACACAGCTCTACTAGACCCGGCCCATCACAACACAGCTCTACTAGACCCCATCACAACACAGCTCTACTAGACCCCATCACAACACAGCTCTACTAGACCCCATCACAACACAGCTCTACTAGACCCCATCACAACACAGCTCTACTAGACCCCATCACAACACAGCTCTACAAGACCCCATCACAACACAGCTCTACTAGACCCCATCACAACACAGCTCTACCAGACCCCATCACAACACAGCTCTACTAGACCCCATCACAACACAGCTCTACTAGACCCCATCACAACACAGCTCTACTAGACCCCATCACAACACAGCTCTACTAGACCCCATCACAACACAGCTCTACTAGACCCCATCACAACACAGCTCTACTAGACCCCATCACAACACAGCTCTACTAGACCCCATCACAACACAGCTCTACTAGACCCCATCACAACACAGCTCTACTAGACCCCATCACAACACAGCTCTACTAGACCCGGCCCATCACAACACAACTCTACTAGACCCCATCACAACACAGATCTACTAGACCCCATCACAACACAGCTCTACTAGACCCCATCACAACACAGCTCTACTAGACCCCATCACAACACAGCTCTACTAGACCCCATCACAACACAGCTCTACTAGACCCCATCACAACACAGCTCTACTAGACCAGGCCCATCACAACACAGCTCTACTAGACCCCATCACAACACAGCTCTACTAGACCCCATCACAACACAGCTCTACTAGACCCCATCACAACACAGCTCTACTAGACCCCATCACAACACAGCTCTACTAGACCCCATCACAACACAGCTCTACTAGACCCCATCACAACACAGCTCTACTAGACCAGGCCCATCACAACACAGCTCTACCAGACCAGGCCCATCACAACACAGCTCTACTAGACCCCATCACAACACAGCTCTACTAGACCCCATCACAACACAGCTCTACTAGACCCCATCACAACACAGCTCTACTAGACCCGGCCCATCACAACACAGCTCTACTAGACCCCATCACAACACAGCTCTACTAGACCAGGCCCATCACAACACAGCTCTACTAGACCAGGCCCATCACAACACAGCTCTACCAGACCAGGCCCATCACAACACAGCTCTACTAGACCCCATCACAACACAGCACTACTAGACCCCATCACAACACAGCTCTACTAGACCCCATCACAACACAGCACCACTAGACCCCATCACAACACAGCTCTACTAGACCCCATCACAACACAGCACTACTAGACCCCATCACAACACAGCTCTACTAGACCCCATCACAACACAGCTCTACTAGACCCCATCACAACACAGCTCTACTAGACCCCATCACAACACAGCTCTACTAGACCCCATCACAACACAGCTCTACTAGACCAGACCCATCACAACACAGCTCTACTAGACCCCATCACAACACAGCTCTACTAGACCTGGCCCATCACAACACAGCTCTACTAGACCCCATCACAACACAGCTCTACTAGACCCCATCACAACACAGCTCTACTAGACCCCATCACAACACAGCACTACTAGACCCCATCACAACACAGCTCTACTAGACCCCATCACAACACAGCTCTACTAGACCCCATCACAACACAGCACTACTAGACCCCATCACAACACAGCTCTACTAGACCCCATCACAACACAGCTCTACTAGACCCCATCACAACACAGCACTACTAGACCCCATCACAACACAGCTCTACTAGACCCCATCACAATACAGCTCTACTAGACCCCATCACAACACAGCTCTACTAGACCCCATCACAACACAGCTCTACTAGACCCCATCACAACACAGCTCTACTAGACCCCATCACAACACAGCTCTACTAGACCCGGCCCATCACAACACAGCTCTACTAGACCCCATCACAACACAGCTCTACTAGACCCCATCACAACACAGCTCTACCAGACCCGGCCCATCACAACACAGCTCTACTAGACCCCTTCACAACACAGCTCTACTAGACCCCATCACAACACAGCTCTACTAGACCCCATCACAACACAGCTCTACTAGACCCCATCACAACACAGCTCTACTAGACCCCATCACAACACAGCTCTACTAGACCCCATCACAACACAGCTCTACTAGACCCCATCACAACACAGCTCTACTAGACCCCATCACAACACAGCTCTACTAGACCCCATCACAACACAGCTCTACTAGACCCCATCACAACACAGCTCTACTAGACCCCATCACAACACAGCTCTACTAGACCCCATCACAACACAGCTCTACTAGACCAGACCCATCACAACACAGTTCTACTAGACCCCATCACAACACAGCACTACTAGACCCCATCACAACACAGCACTACTAGACCCCATCACAACACAGCTCTACTAGACCCGGCCCATCACAACACAGCTCTACTAGACCCCATCACAACACAGCACTACTAGACCCCATCACAACACAGCACTACTAGACCCCATCACAACACAGCTCTACTAGACCCCATCACAACACAGCTCTACTAGACCCCATCACAACACAGCTCTACTAGACCCCATCACAACACAGCTCTACTAGACCCCATCACAACACAGCTCTACTAGACCCCATCACAACACAGCTCTACTAGACCCCATCACAACACAGCTCTACTAGACCCGGCCCATCACAACACAGCTCTACTAGACCCCATCACAACACAGCTCTACTAGACCCGGCCCATCACAACACAGCTCTACTAGACCCCATCACAACACAGCACTACTAGACCCCATCACAACACAGCACTACTAGACCCCATCACAACACAGATCTACTAGACCCCATCACAACACAGCTCTACTAGACCCCATCACAACACAGCTCTACTAGACCCCATCACAACACAGCTCTACTAGACCCCATCACAACACAGCTCTACTAGACCCCATCACAACACAGCTCTACTAGACCCCATCACAACACAGCTCTACTAGACCCCATCACAACACAGCTCTACTAGACCCCATCACAACACAGCTCTACTAGACCCCATCACAACACAGCTCTACTAGACCTCATCACAACACAGCTCTACTAGACCCCATCACAACACAGCACTACTAGACCCCATCACAACACAGCTCTACTAGACCCCATCACAACACAGCTCTACTAGACCCCATCACAACACAGCTCTACTAGACCCCATCACAACACAGCTCTACTAGACCCCATCACAACACAGCTCTACTAGACCCCATCACAACACAGCTCTACTAGACCCCATCACAACACAGCTCTACTAGACCCCATCACAACACAGCACTACTAGACCCGGCCCATCACAACACAGCTCTACTAGACCCCATCACAACACAGCACTACTAGACCCCATCACAACACAGCTCTACTAGACCCCATCACAACACAGCTCTACTAGACCCCATCACAACACAGCTCTACTAGACCCCATCACAACACAGCTCTACTAGACCCGGCCCATCACAACACAGCTCTACTAGACCCCATCACAACACAGCTCTACTAGACCCCATCACAACACAGCTCTACTAGACCCCATCACAACACAGCTCTACTAGACCCCATCACAACACAGCTCTACTAGACCCCATCACAACACAGCTCTACTAGACCCCATCACAACACAGCTCTACTAGACCCCATCACAACACAGCTCTACTAGACCCGGCCCATCACAACACAGCTCTACTAGACCCCATCACAACACAGCTCTACTAGACCCCATCACAACACAGCTCTACTAGACCCCATCACAACACAGTTCTACTAGACCCCATCACAACACAGCACTACTAGACCCCATCACAACACAGCTCTACTAGACCCGGCCCATCACAACACAGCTCTACTAGACCCCATCACAACACAGCTCTACTAGACCCCATCACAACACAGCTCTACTAGACCCCATCACAACACAGCTCTACTAGACCCCATCACAACACAGCTCTACTAGACCCCATCACAACACAGCTCTACTAGACCCCATCACAACACAGCTCTACTAGACCCCATCACAACACAGATCTACTAGACCCCATCACAACACAGCTCTACTAGACCCCATCACAACACAGCTCTACTAGACCCCATCACAACACAGCACTACTAGACCCCATCACAACACAGCTCTACTAGACCCCATCACAACACAGCACTACTAGACCCCATCACAACACAGCTCTACTAGACCCCATCACAACACAGCTCTACTAGACCAGGCCCATCACAACACAGCTCTACTAGACCCCATCACAACACAGCACTACTAGACCCCATCACAACACCGCTCTACTAGACCCCATCACAACACCGCTCTACTAGACCCCATCACAACACAGCTCTACTAGACCCCATCACAACACAGCACTACTAGACCCCATCACAACACCGCTCTACTAGACCCCATCACAACACCGCTCTACTAGACCCCATCACAACACAGCTCTACTAGACCCCATCACAACACAGCACTACTAGACCCCATCACAACACCGCTCTACTAGACCCCATCACAACACAGCTCTACTAGACCCCATCACAACACAGCTCTACTAGACCCCATCACAACACAGCTCTACTAGACCCCATCACAACACAGCACTACTAGACCCCATCACAACACAGCTCTACTAGACCCCATCACAACACAGCTCTACTAGACCCCATCACAACACAGCTCTACTAGACCCCATCACAACACAGCTCTACTAGACCCCATCACAACACAGCTCTACTAGACCCGGCCCATCACAACACAGCTCTACTAGACCCGGCCCATCACAACACAGCTCTACTAGACCCCATCACAACACAGCTCTACTAGACCCCATCACAACACAGCTCTACTAGACCCCATCACAACACAGCACTACTAGACCCCATCACAACACAGCTCTACTAGACCCCATCACAACACAGCTCTACTAGACCCCATCACAACACAGCTCTACTAGACCCCATCACAACACAGCTCTACTAGACCCCATCACAACACAGCTCTACTAGACCCCATCACAACACAGCACTACTAGACCCCATCACAACACAGCTCTACTAGACCCCATCACAACACAGCTCTACTAGACCCCATCACAACACAGTTCTACTAGACCCCATCACAACACAGCTCTACTAGACCCCATCACAACACAGCTCTACTAGACCCCATCACAACACAGCTCTACTAGACCCCATCACAACACAGCTCTACTAGACCCCATCACAACACAGCTCTACTAGACCCCATCACAACACAGCTCTACTAGACCCGGCCCATCACAACACAGCTCTACTAGACCCCATCACAACACAGCTCTACTAGACCCCATCACAACACAGCTCTACTAGACCCCATCACAACACAGCTCTACTAGACCCCATCACAACACAGCTCTACTAGACCCGGCCCATCACAACACAGCACTGAACAGGGTCCAGGGTCGGGCAGAACACTGTCCTTCAGAGAAGTGGACCACATGATGCAGTCCACAACATGTATCATTCAGATCATCAGCCTACATATGCTGAGGTAACCTCTGGCAAAAGACACCTAGATTGGAGAGGTGCGCCAACTACTGCATCTAATATGCAGACTACTGGGATAGATAGACCCTTTAATTCACACGCACGGACACGCACACACACGCACGCACACACACACGCACACGCACACACACGCACGCACACACGCACACACACAGGGTTGCAGATTGGTATTGTACTTGTTTTTTGGGCCATTCTTATTAATTTGTTTATAAAGTTTTCCTTTATTTTATTGCCACTGGTATTATAATAATAGTGATGTGTGATGGTGTGTGTGTGTGTGTATATGTATGTATGTATGTATATATATATATATATATATATATATATATATGTGTATGTGTATATGTATGTATATATGTGTGACGAGGTGTGAATGAAGGAGTCAGGCACAGGAGGTTAAATTTCGTTTGCATAAATCAAACGCCCCAAGCGTCAAACGAAACTGTACAAGGGAAAACATCCACCTTGGCAATAACACAGTGAAATGTAGGTCAACCGAGCTACACGCTCTCACAACAAAACAATCACTCACAAAGACAAGGGGAACAGAGGGAACACTTATACACATACTAATTAGGGGAATGAGCACCAGGTGTGTGTGATTGACAAGACAAGACAAGTGGAGTGATGAGAATGGGATCGGCAGTAGCTAGTACTCTGGTGACGACGAACGCTGAAGCCTGCCCGAACCAGGAGGGGGGGCAGCCTCGGCGGAAGTCGTGACAATATGTGTGTGTGTGTGTGTGTGTGTATATGTACAGTGGGGAAAAAAAGTATTTAGTCAGCCACCAATTGTGCAAGTTCTCCCACTTAAAAAGATGAGAGAGGCCTGTAATTTTCATCATAGGTACACGTCAACTATGACAGACAAAATTATTTAAAAAATCCAGAAAATCATATTGTAGGATTTTTAATGAATTTATTTGCAAATTATGGTGGAAAATAAGTATTTGGTCAATAACAAAAGTTTCTCAATACTTTGTTATATACCCTTTGTTGGCAATGACACAGGTCAAACGTTTTCTGTAAGTCTTCACAAGGTTTTCACACACTGTTGCTGGTATTTTGGCCCATTCCTCCATGCAGATCTCCTCTAGAGCAGTGATGTTTTGGGGCTGTCGCTGGGCAACACGGACTTTCAACTCCCTCCAAAGATTTTCTATGGGGTTGAGATCTGGAGACTGGCTAGGCCACTCCAGGACCTTGAAATGCTTCTTACGAAGCCACTCCTTCGTTGCCCGGGCGGTGTGTTTGGGATCATTGTCATGCTGAAAGACCCAGCCACGTTTCATCTTCAATGCCCTTGCTGATGGAAGGAGGTTTTCACTCAAAATCTCACGATACATGGCCCCATTCATTCTTTCCTTTCCACGGATCAGTCGTCCTGGTCCCTTTGCAGAAAAACTGCCCAAAAGCATGATGTTTCCACCCCCATGCTTCACAGTAGGCATGGTGTTCTTTGGATGCAACTCAGCATTCTTTGTCCTCCAAACACGACGAGTTGTTCTATTTTGGTTTCATCTGACCATATGACATTCTCCCAATCCTCTTCTGGATCATCCAAATGCACTCTAGCAAACTTCAGACGGGCCTGGAAATGTACTGGCTTAAGCAGGGGGACACGTCTGGCACTGCAGGATTTGAGTCCCTGGCGGCGTAGTGTGTTACTGATGGAAGGGTTTGTTACTTTGGTCCCAGCTCTCTGCAGGTCATTCATTACTTACTGCTCAGCTCTTGGGTCAAGTGTAGTCGATTATGCCATCACTGACATTGACCCCTCCTCCATTATTGCATTCACTGTTAGACCACAGACACCATTGTCAGATCAACGTGTTTCTGAAGAAATTAACCGGCAATATTCATTCAAAAAAACAGCCCAATAAACTCTACAGCATGAACCAATCGTACAGATGGGCTCCAAACAGTGCAGAGAGATTCATTGAAACATTGAACTCAAATGAAATGATGAACTCTATACAGTTTTTCAATAACTCACAATACCAAAACAATAAAGAAGGTGTCAATTCGGCTACTCAAAACATCAATTGCATTTTCCAAAAAGCAGCATCAAAAGCAAATTTGAGAAAACCAAAGAAATGCTACATCAGAAACCAAAAACAAAATGTTTCTGAAAAATGGTTTGATAACGAATGTAAAACAATTAAAAAACACCTAAGACAAATGTCAAATGAAAAACATAAGCAGCAAAACAACCCAGATCTACGCTATGAATACTTTGATACTCTGAAACAGTATAAACATACACTGAAACGCAATAAATTGAATAATACCAACAAGACACTAGATGAAATTGAAAACGCAATTGACCAAAATCAGTTCTGGGACAAGTGGAACAATTTAAGCACGACAAAGCCACAAGAATTTGCCATACAAGATGAAGGAATTTGGAAAACTTATTTTGATAATCTATACAAAAACATCCCACAAAAAGACTTAAAACAGAACCAATAAGAAATTCAAGAAAAATTTAACATCCTTGAATCAGTCATTAAAAACAACCAAAATCCATTAGATTACCCAATAACCCAACAAGAACTAAATGAAAAGCTCAAATCTATAAAATCAAAGAAGGCTTGTGGTCTAGATAACATCAGAAATGAAATGCTGAAAAACAGCACACCTGAGTTGCAAAATGCTGTGCTTAAATTGTTCAACATGGTACTAACTTCTGTCTGCTTTCCTGATGTCTGGAACCAGGGGCTCATCTCCCCTATCCACAAAAGTGGAGACAAATCAGACCCCAATAATTACAGGGGAATTTGCGTAAACAGCTAAGCTTGGGAAAGGTTTTCTGTAGCATTTTGAATTCAAGAATTCAAACCTTTCTTCAATAAAAAAATTTAATAAGTAAGTGTCAAATTGGCTTTCTCCCCAACCATCGCACTACTGACCATATATACACCTTACACACACTAATTAATAAACACGTCCACCAAAAAAAAGAGGGCCAAATCTTTGCTTGCTTTATTGACTTTAAAAAAGCATTTGATTCTATTTGGCATGAAGGGCTATTCTTCAAAATTATCCAAAGTGGGCTTGGTGGTAAGGTGTATGACTTAATAATAATAATAATATGCCATTTAGCAGACGCTTTTATCCAAAGCGACTTACAGTCATGCGTGCATAAAAAAAAATTTTTTTGTGTATGGGTGGTCCCGGGGATCGAACCCACTACCTTGGCGTTACAAGCACCGTGCTCTACCAGCTGAGCTACAGAGGACCACAAAATGTATGTACACAGAAAACAAGTGTTTAATAAAAATCAAAAACCAAAGAACATACTTATTTTCACAACGTCGAGGTGTGAGGCAAGGCTGCAGTTTGAGTCCAAACCTTTTCAATATTTATATCAATGAATTAGCAGACACGTTGGACCATTCTCCAGCCCCAGGACTCACACTATTTGACACAGAGGTAAAATACCTGCTATATGCTGATGACTTGGTACTTCTATCACCAACCAAAGAAGGTCTTCAACAGAACCTTAACATTCTAGAGCAATATTGCCATAATTGGGCCCTTACAGTAAATTTCAAAAAAACTAAAACCATGATTTTCCCCAAAAAAAAACAGATGTCAGAAACACAAATATAAATTCACCCTGAACAACACCATAATTGAACACACTAAAAATTACACATACCTTGGTCTGACCATATCTGCATCGGGAAACTTGAATATGGCAGTGAATGCACTCAAAGAAAAAGCCCGCAGAGCATTGTATGCAATAAAAATGAAATTATTCAAAATCAACATCCCAATTAGAATTTGGACCAAAATATTTGACATCGTAATCCTACCAATAGTTCTTTATGGAAGTGAGGTTTGGGGGCCACTCAATAAATTGGACTTTAAAATGTGGGACAAACATCCAATTGAAGCCCTACATGCAGAATTCTGTCGGAAAATTCTACAAGTCCAGAGAAATACACCAACTAATGCATGTAGGGCAGAATTGGGCCGCTTTCCAGTGGTTATGAAAATACAGAAAAGATCATTACAATTTTGTCAACATCTAAATTCAAGTCCAAATTCAAGTCTGCAATTTAAAGCACTTCAAACCCAAGAGCTGAGCCCAGAAACGAGCCCTCTCAGTCAGCTGCTGTTGGACCTAACCAACCAAGCTGACACCAGCACTGCTTCAAAAGCAAGAATTCCAATGAACAAAATCATGAACCAATCAAAGGACTCATATTTACCACATTGGAAAAACGAAACAAAATCCCAAAGCCGACTAAATTGCTATCTGACCCTAAACAGAGAATATGAATTGGCTGATTATCTCTACTCTGTCAGAGATACGAAGCAGAGACAGATCCTTACAAAGTACAGGCTGAGTGACCATCAATTGGCCATAGAAACAGACATAAAAAGACATGGCTACCCAAAGAGGAGCGTATGTGGTCACTGCATGACAGGGGAGGTAGAAACAGAGATGCACTTTCTCCTTTACTGTGATAAATATTCCTCACAAAGAGATTCATTATTCACAGAAATGACTACATTTATTCCAAATTTTAACTTATTAAACCCAGAGGAAAAACTAAAAATACTCATGGGCGAAGGAGCAATGGCTCCTCTTGCAGCCAAATATGTATTTGCCTGCCATAGCCTGAGGGACACTGAATAATAACATCTGCATAATAAATAGTAACGTACTTATTATTATTGTTATTGCTATTACCATTATTATTGTTGTTTATCATTCCAAATAGTAGTGGTATGGGTGGTAATGGTAATGATGGCAGTTTAATGATGGTGGTGGTAGTAGTGGTAGTAATGATGATGGTAGTTGTAGTACTGATATAATGGTGAAGATTACCGTTATTTAGTTATAAGATATTTATAGTTTCATTTTCCATATTTAGATTTGTATATTTATTATATTTATACTATTGACTCTTACCATTTTATTGTTGTTATTTATTTATTATTATTTGTTATTCTTTATTATTTTATTACAATGTATATTGTATACATTGTTGCTTTGGCAATATTGACGCAATGTTTTTCATGCCAATAAAGCAGCTTGAAAAAATTGAAATTGAATTGAGAGAGAGAGAGAGAGATAGAGAGAGTAGAGAGAGAGTAGAGAGAGAGAGAGAGAGAGTAGAGAGAGAGAGAGGTAGAGAGAGAGAAAGAGACAGAGAGAGAGAGAGAGAGAGAGAGAGAGAGAGAGAGAGAGAGAGAGAGAGAGAGAGAGGGAGAGAGAGAGAGAGAGAGAGAGAGAGAGAGAGAGGGAGAGAGAGTAGAGAGAGAGTAGAGAGAGAGAGAGAGTAGAGAGAGAGAGAGAGAGAGAGAGCGAGAGAGAGAGAGAGAGAGAGAGGGAGAGAGTAGAGAGAGAGATAGACAGAGAGAGAGAGTAGAGAGAGAGAGAGAGACAGAGAGAGAGTAGAGAGAGAGATAGACAGAGAGAGAGAGTAGAGAGAGAGAGAGACAGAGAGAGAGTAGAGAGAGAGGGAGAGAGTAGAGAGAGAGAGAGAGAGAGAGAGAGAGGAGAGAGTAGAGAGAGAGAGAGAGTAGAGAGAGAGTAGAGAGAGAGAGAGAGAGAGAGGAGAGAGTAGAGAGAGAGAGAGAGAGGAGAGAGTAGAGAGAGAGAGGAGAGAGAGAGAGAGAGAGAGAGTAGAGAGAGTAGAGAGAGAGAGAGAGAGAGTAGAGAGAGAGAGAGAGCAGAGAGAGAGAGAGAGGAAGAGCAGAGAGAGAGAGAGAGAGAGAGAGAGGAGAGAGAGAGAGAGGGAGAGGGAGAGAGTAGAGAGAGAGAGAGAGAGAGAGAGACAGAGACAGAGTAGAGAGAGAGATAGACAGAGAGAGAGAGTAGAGAGAGAGAGAGACAGAGAGAGAGTAGAGAGAGAGGGAGAGAGTAGAGAGAGAGAGAGAGAGAGAGAGAGAGGAGAGAGTAGAGAGAGAGAGAGAGAGTAGAGAGAGAGTAGAGAGAGAGAGAGAGAGAGAGAGGAGAGAGTAGAGAGAGAGAGAGAGAGGAGAGAGTAGAGAGAGAGAGGAGAGAGTAGAGCGAGAGAGAGAGAGAGAGAGAGAGAGAGAGAGTAGAGAGAGTAGAGAGAGAGAGAGAGAGAGTAGAGAGAGAGAGAGAGCAGAGAGAGAGAGAGAGGAGAGAGCAGAGAGAGAGAGAGAGAGAGAGAGAGAGAGAGAGAGGGAGAGGGAGAGAGTAGAGAGAGAGAGAGAGAGAGAGAGACAGAGACAGAGACAGAGAGAGAGTAGAGAGAGAGGGAGAGAGTAGAGAGAGAGAGAGAGAGAGAGAGAGAGGGAGAGGGAGAGAGTAGAGAGAGAGAGAGAGAGAGAAAGCCGTTAAATTCTATAACCACTTAAAAGGAAGCGATTCCCAAACCTTCCATAACAAAGCCATCACCTACAGAGAGATTAACCTGGAGAAGAGTCCCCTAAGTAAGCTGGTCCTGGGACTCTGTTCACAAACACAAACAGACCCCACAGAGCCCCAGGACAGCAACACAATTAGACCCAACCAAATCATGAGAAAATAAAAAGAGAATTACTTGACACATTGGAAAGAACAAACAAAAAAACAGAGCAAACTAGAATGCTATTTGGCCCTAAACAGAGAGTACACAGTGGCAGAATACCTGACCACTGTGACTGACCCAAACTTAAGGAAAGCTTTGACTATGTACAGACTTAGTGAGCATAGCCTTGCTATTGAGAAGGCCGCCGTAGGCAGACCTGGCTCTCAAGAGAAGACAGGCTATGGGCACACTGCCCACAAAATGAGGTGGAAACTGAGCTGCACTTCCTAACCTCCTGCCAAATGTATGACCATATTAGAGACACATATTTCCCTCAGATTACAGCGATCCACATAGAATTCGAAAACAAACCCAATTTTGATAAACTCCCTTATCTACTGGGTGAAAAACCACAGTGTGCCAGATTTGTGACCTGTTGCCACAAGAAAAGGGCAACCAGTGAAGAACAAACACCACTGTAAATACAACCCATATTTATGTTGATTTATTTTCCCATTTGTACTTTAACTATTTGCACATTGTTACAACACTGTATATATACATAATATGACATTTGATAGGTCTTTATTCTTTTGAAACTTCTGAGTGTAATGTTTACTGTTCATATTTATTGTTTATTTCACTTTTGTTTACTATCTATTTCACTTGCTTTGGCAATGTTAACATACGTTTCCCATGCCAATAAAGCCCTTACATTGAATTGAATTGAATTGAGAGAGGTCATGCTCAACATGAGCTCCTGATTTATTTCATTTTTTTTGTTTTTAGAATGAGATTGACACTCGAATCTAAAAAGAATTCAAGACAAGAAATGATGAACAACAACTCTATTCAATCAGAATAGAAAAAAAGCAACTTTGCGCCTCAAATTAAGAAGTTTTGACTCTCACTAGCTAGCTACACAACAAAAACCTAGCCAGCAGGCTAACAAGCCAGCCAGAAAACTGAGCTAGGACAAACCTAGCAAGGGGAGTTAATACAACTACATCAAACGACCAAACTGAGTGAGTAAATCAAAAAGAACCACGGACTCTAACTTTAAACATATCTTCTGTTTTTTAGCTAGCTAGCAACAGCAGCAGACAAACACAACTGGTTGCCGTGGCAACGGTGCAGCAGAACAGAGCAGCAGCAGCAGAGCTCACAGGCACCATCTCCCCACTCCCCCTCAGCGCTGAGTCCATTCTCTACCCTCCAGAGGCCACAGGCACCATGTCCCCACTCCCCCTCAGCGCTGAGTCCATTATCTACCCTCCAGAGGCCACAGGCACCATGGCCCCACTCCCCCTCAGCGCTGAGTCCATTCTCTACCCTCCAGAGGCCACAGGCACCATGTCTCCACTCCCCCTCAGCGCTGAGTCCATTCTCTACCCTCCAGAGGCCACAGGCACCATGTCCCCACTCCCCCTCAGCGCTGAGTCCATTATCTACCCTCCAGAGGCCACAGGCACCATGTCCCCACTTCCCCTCAGCGCTGAGTCCATTCTCTACCCTCCAGAGGCCACAGGCACCATGTCCCCACTCCCCCTCAGCGCTGAGTCCATTATCTACCCTCCAGAGGCCACAGGCACCATGTCCCCACTCCCCCTCAGCGCTGAGTCCATTCTCTACCCTCCAGAGGCCACAGGCACCATGTCCCCACTCCCCCTCAGCGCTGAGTCCATTATCTACCCTCCAGAGCGCACAGGCACCATGTCCCCACTCCCCTCAGCGCTGAGTCCATTCTCTACCCTCCAGAGGCCACAGGCACCATGGCCCCACTCCCCCTCAGCGCTGAGTCCATTCTCTACCCTCCAGAGGCCACAGGCACCATGTCCCCACTCCCCCTCAGCGCTGAGTTCATTATCTACCCTCCAGAGCGCACAGGCACCATGTCCCCACTCCCCCTCAGCGCTGAGTCCATTCTCTACCCTCCAGAGGCTCACAGGCACCATGTCCCCACTTCCCCTCAGCGCTGAGTCATTCTCTACCCTCCAGAGGCCACAGGCACCATCTCCCCACTCCCCCTCAGCGGTGAGTCCATTCTCTACCCTCCAGAGGCCACAGGCACCATGTCTCCACTCCCCCTCAGCGCTGAGTCCATTCTCTACCCTCCAGAGGCCACAGGCACCATGTCCCCACTCCCCCTCAGCGCTGAGTCCATTCTCTACCCTCCAGAGCGCACAGGCACCATGTCCCCACTCCCCCTCAGCGCTGAGTCCATTCTCTACCCTCCAGAGGCTCACAGGCACCATGTCCCCACTCCCCCTCAGCGCTGAGTCCATTCTCTACCCTCCAGAGGCCACAGGCACCATGTCCCCACTCCCCCTCAGCGCTGAGTCCATTCTCTACCCTCCAGAGGCTCACAGGCACCATGTCCCCACTCCCCCTCAGCGCTGAGTCCATTCTCTACCCTCCAGAGGCCACAGGCACCATGTCCCCACTCCCCCTCAGCGCTGAGTCCATTCTCTACCCTCCAGAGGCCACAGGCTCCATGTCCCCACTCCCCCTCAGCGCTGAGTCCATTATCTACCCTCCAGAGGCCACAGGCACCATGTCCCCACTCCCCCTCAGCGCTGAGTCCATTCTCTACCCTCCAGAGGCCACAGGCACCATGTCCCCACTCCCCCTCAGCGCTGAGTCCATTCTCTACCCTCCAGAGGCCACAGGCACCATGGCCCCACTCCCCCTCAGCGCTGAGTCCATTCTCTACCCTCCAGAGGCCACAGGCACCATGTCCCCACTCCCCCTCACCGCTGAGTCCATTCTCTACCCTCCAGAGGCCACAGGCACCATGGCCCCACTCCCCCTCAGCGCTGAGTCCATTCTCTACCCTCCAGAGGCCACAGGCACCATGTCCCCACTCCCCCTCAGCGCTGAGTCCATTATCTACCCTCCAGAGGCCACAGGCACCATGTCCCCACTCCCCCTCAGCGCTGAGTCCATTCTCTACCCTCCAGAGGCCACAGGCACCATGTCCCCACTCCCCCTCAGCGCTGAGTCCATTCTCTACCCTCCAGAGGCCACAGGCACCATGGCCCCACTTCCCCTCAGCGCTGAGTCCATTCTCTACCCTCCAGAGGCCACAGGCACCATGTCCCCACTCCCCCTCAGCGCTGAGTCCATTCTTTACCCTCCAGAGGCCACAGGCTCCATGTCCCCACTCCCCCTCAGCGCTGAGTCCATTCTTTACCCTCCAGAGGCCACAGGCACCATGTCCCCACTCCCCCTCAGCGCTGAGTCCATTCTTTACCCTCCAGAGGCCACAGGCACCATGTCCCCACTCCCCCTCAGCGCTGAGTCCATTCTCTACCCTCCAGAGGCCACAGGCACCATGTCCCCACTCCCCCTCAGCGCTGAGTCCATTCTCTACCCTCCAGGGGCTAAAAATGACACAACGAGGAAAGCTTTTCAACAGAATCTAAAGGGGAGGCCAGAAACCTTTTTCACAGACCTCTACAAAAACGGTGATGTGAGTAATCTCATCTTTCTCACTGACCCAGCCAAATGCATGGCGCTCAGCAGTCTGCTCTCACTACCCATCCGTAAAGAAAGAGGGAATCTGTAATGGGTGGAAGCTGAAAGTCAAAGAGACAGACGAACCTGACAGCACCATGATAACAATCAACCTCTACAAGACTGGGACTGTCATGGTGCAAGGTAACCTTAGGCTGTTTGAAACAGACTTTCAGACTATTAAGGAGAGAGCAGAGAGAGAGAAGGACACCACCAGTGACATGCCCTCCCACAAGACAAACTCCACCAGCACCACCCTCACCCCCACTATCCCCACCCAAAAAGGCACATCCAGCACCTCTCTTCCCACCATAGTGGAGGACACGCCCCAGGATGAGAGCGACCCCCTCAGTGCAGAGCAGGCTCAGGCCCTCCTCACCACCATGGCTGCCATGAGGGATCAGTTCACCAAACTGGAGGGGGAGGTGGTCCTGCTCAGGGAGAGTGTGAGCAAACAGCAACCAGACATCCACACCTTAGAGGAGCTCCTAACCAAGGTGCGGACAGAGCAGGACAGCAGACTTGCAACACAGCTGAAAGAAGTTCAGCAAGAGAGAGACGGACTCAAGAGAGAGCTGGCTGATCTAACAAAGGAGGTGAGAGAGCTCCAAAAAGACAGGCAGAGCAGTAATAATGAGCTGACAACACTAAGAGTGGAGCTGCAGGAGAGAAAGAGAACAGAGGACAGACTGCAGGAGCAGCTAGATCACCACTCTATGACCTGCCCTCACACGGCAGAGGAGCCCACCTCAACCAGCCAGGCCTCCCCAGCCCTGCCTGCTGCATGCCTCCCCCCCAGCCCACAGAACAGTCTCCCACTGACAGCGGCACCGGCACAGACCAGCCACACCCCAGCTCCAACACCCACCAGCCCCAACTCTACCCCCTCCAGTCCAGAAGAAACACTGGCTGAGATTGTCCTGTTGATGGACTCAAATGGGAAGTTTGTTCAGGAGAATAAACTTTTCCCTAGACACAAAACGAGAAAGGTGTGGTGCCCAACATCGCAGAGTGCCATGGCGCTGCTTGATAAAGCCCAGCTCAGGTCGCCAAGCCACATCATCACACACACCGGAAGCAACGACCTGCGTGCTCAGCAGGAGAGGGTGGCGACTTCACTACGGGGAGTGATTGAGAAGGCCTCCGCAATCTTCCCCAACTCAAGGATCGTGGTGTCAACCCTTCTACAGAGGAAGGACTTCCACCCTGCCACAATCCAAAGAATAAACGGCAGCCTCTCCCGGGACTGTGCCCTGCGACCCAATGTACACCTGGCCCACCATCCCACCCTCGATCTGGACTGTCTCTATGACCATGTTCACCTGTACAGGGAGACAGTCCCCATCCTTGCTAAGACTCTCAAGGACGTCGCTTTAAACTGCATCCCGACCTCTCCACCCAGGAACAGCGGAGCAATCTCCACCCCCCCGAGATCACAGAGACAACACCCCGGACCAGCACCCTGGACCCCCCAGCCACGGCCACAGCACCACCAACCTCAATGCCCACCACAGCCAGCGCAGCACAGACCACCCCAGCCCAACTTCAGACCCACCCAGACGAGGCCTAACACCCCCCTCCCCCCCAACACAGACCCACACCTGGAGGAGCCACAGCCCGGCAGACAGAGCTATGCAAACAAATGCTGAGTCTACTATGCTCACATGTGATAGGCCGAGGGTCATGGTAAGATGAGCACAAGAACTCCACCATCCTCACACTACATCCACCCAAGTGGCATGACACAAATACTATCTTAAATGATAAACAAATCACATTTGCATAATAAGAGTTTACCTTATTTGAAAAATCCTGTTAATAGTTATTGTTGGATTGTGAGTGTTTATCTTATTTTGAAGGTAAAGAAAAAACTGTTATGAAATGTTTTTACGTTGCATGTTGGAATTTACAAGGCTTGAAGTCCTCTGCTTTTGGGCTAAAGAGCAGAAACCCAGACTTCCTTAAAGAAATTGATGATGTTGATATTGTAGTACTACAGGAAACATGGTGCAGAGGTGATGTTTCCACTGGCTGTCCACTAGGTTATAGGGAGATAATCGTACCATCCACCAAATTAAAAGGAATCACACAGGGCAGAGACTCAGGGGGAATGCTAATATGGTATAAATCTGAACTAACTAATTCAATCGAATTGATCAAAACAGGAGAATTCTTTATCTGACTACAAATCAACAAGGAGGCTGTCTTCCTCTGTGCCACATACATTCCCCCCTCAGAGTCACCCTACTTCAATTAAGAGAGTTTCTCCATTCTAGAGGGGGAGATTAGTCACTTTCAGGCCCAAGGCAATGTGCTGGTCTGTGGAGACCTGAATGCTAGAACAGCAGAAGAACTAGACACTATTAACAGTCATGGGGACAAACACCTACCGGGAAGCAACAACCTTTCCCTCCCCACATACCCCCCCGGAAACAACTATGACAAAGTGAAAAACAAAAATGGAGTACAGCTCCTGAAGCTCTGTCGAACACTGGGTCTGTACATAGTCAATGGTAGGTTAAGAGGGGACTCTTTTGGTAGGTACACCTACAGCTCATCTCTTGGCAGCAGTACTGTAGACTACTTCATCACCGACCTCAACACAGAGTCTCAGAGCCTTCACAGTCAGCCCACTAACACCTCTCTCAGACCACAGTAAAATCACAGTGTATCTGAGAAGAGCAGAAACCAACCATGAAGCATCACGGCCCAATAAATTACATGGTACTAAACAGACCTATAGATGGAGTGCAAACAGTACAGAAATCTACCAAAAACCAATTAGTAGTCAAAAAATACAATCTCTCCTGGACAACTTTTTAGTCATTTAGCACAGACGCTCTTATCCAGAGCGATTTACAGGAGCAATTAGGATGAAGTGCCTTGCTCAAGGGCACATCGACAGATTTTTCACCTAGTCGGCTCGGGGATTAGAACCAGCGACCTTTCGGTTACTGGCACAACGCTCTTAACCACTAAGCTACCTGCTGCTCCTTAGCATTAACATTCTCCTACAGCAATGAAGGTGTACATTTGGCCGTTTGGAACAAACTTTATATTTGACAAATTAGCCTCCTTGGCCAATTTAAATAAACATGAGAGCAAACCAAAAAGAATAGATAACGAAAAATGGTTTGATGATGATTGCAAAAATCTAAGAAAATCAAAAACACAGAGACCCAAACAACAAAAATATACGCCTTCAATATGAGGAAACACTGAAGCAATACAAACACACCCTAAGAACAAAAAAGGAACAGCACATTACAAATCAGATGGATTTAATTGAGGAATCCATAGAATCAAACCACTTCTGGGAGAATTTGAATAAATTAAACAAACCTCATAATGAGGAATTGTCTATCCAAAATGGGGATATGTGGAGAAATCACTTTGCAAACCTCTACAGCAATATAACAAAGAGCCCAGAACAACAAGATATACAAGAAAAATTACAAATTCTTGAATCAGCATTCAAAGACTATCAGAATCCTGTGGATACCCCAATTACAGAACAAGAATTATTGGAAAAACTTTGCACTCTCCAACCCAAAAAGGCCTGTGGTGCTGATGGTATTTTAAATGAAATTATCAAATATACAGACCACAAATTCAAATTGGCTATACTCAAACTCTTCAACATTATCTTAACTGCAGGTATTTTCCCCGATATTTGGAACCAAGGATTGATCACACCACTTTATAAAAATGGAGACAAATTTGACCCAAATAATTACAGAGGATTTTGTGTTAACAGCAACTTGGGGACAATTCTCTGCAGTATCATAAATAGCAGACTACGTCATTTCCTTGATGAACACAACATCCTGAGCAGAAGGCAGATTGGGTTTTTAACAATCAGCACAACAGACCACATTTCTACCCTCTACAATCTAACTGACAAACAAGTAAACCAAAACAAAGGCAAAATCTATTCGTGTTTTGTAGACTTCAAGAAAGCATTTGATTCAATTTGTCACAAAGGTCTTTTTTATAAACTAATAGAAAGTGCTATTGGAGGGAAAACATATGATGTTATTCAATCAATGTACACTAAAAACAAATTTGCAGTTAAAATTGGCAACAAGCAAACATACTTCTTCTCTCAGGGACGTGGAGTGAAACAGGGCTGCCCAAAACTATTTAACATCTACATTAATGAATAGGCTAAAACATTAGAAGAATCGGCAGCACCTGGTCTCACCCTACACAACACTGAAATCAAGTGTGTGCTGTACGCAGATGACCTGGTGCTACTGTCTCCCACTAAGGAGGGGTTACAGCAGCATCTAGATCATCTGCACAGATTCTGTCAGACCTGGGCTCTGACCGTTAATCTAAAAAAAACGAATATAATGATATTCCAAAAAAGGTCTGGAAATCAGGATGACAAATATAAATTCTATTTGGACACAGTTCTATTAGAACACACCAAAAATTACACATATCTAGGACTAAATATCAGCAACACAGGTAGCTTTCACATGGCTGTGAATGAGCTGAGAGACAAAGCAAGAAGAGCATTCTATGCCATTAAAAGGAATATTAAAATCGAAATTCCAATTAGAATCTGGCTCAAGATTTTCCAATCAGTTATAGAACCAATTGCTCTATATGGCAGCGAAGTATGGGGCCCGCTCTCTAATACTGAATTTACCAAATGGGACAAACATCCAATCGAAATACTGCATGCAGAGTTTTGCTAGACTGTATTGCAAGTGCAAAGAAAAACTCCAAATAACGCATGTAGAGCAGAATTGGGCCAATACCCCTCCTTATTCGAATAGAAAAAAGAGCCATCAGATTTTACAACCATCTAAAAACAAGTGACCCCAAAACATTCCATCACACAGCTCTACTATGTCAAGAGAAGAGTCCCCTCAGCCAGCTGGTTCTGAGGCTCAGTTCACTAACCAAAACCAACCTCATAGAGCCTCAGGACAGCACTCAGAAAATCTGGCCCAACCAAATCATCACAAAGCAAAAATAAAAATATATCACCTATTGGAAAGACACCACAAAAAATCGAAGTAAACTTCAATGCTATTTGGCTCTAAACAGACAGTACATGGTGGCAGACTATCTGACCACTGTGACTGATAGAAAAGTGAGGAAAACAATGACTAGGTACAGACTCAGTGAGCACAGTCTGGCTATAGAGACCGGTCGTCACAGGCAAACCTGGCTGCCCAGAGAGGACAGGCTGTGCTCACTCTGCCTCCGGGGAGAGGTAGAGACAGAGCTGCATTTCCTATTACACTGTGACAAATACTCAGACCTAAGAGAATCTTTCTTTCCTAAAATTATCATTCAGTACAAAGAATTTGAAACTATAAAAGAGGAAGAAAAAATCCAATATTTATTGGGTGAAAAGCCTAAATGTGCAATTTTGGCAGCCAAATATGTGTCCTCCTGCCACAACCTGAGGGAAAAGTGTAATGTAATGTCAATAATATTTCCTGTTTTGTTTTGGCTTTCATAGCATGTAATGTGTCTTCTCAGTCATGTTGAGACTGGTCGACTAATATTGCTTTAATGTATTGTAATTCTCATTAATAGTGTTGTTGTAGTTGCTGTTAATGGTAATCACATTTCCAGTACTACTATTATTATTATTGCTGTTGATCCCACCATTTTTGTTATATCTATACTTTGACAATGTAAGTAATTTTACTTGCCATGTCAATAAAGTCTATTGAATTGAATTGAATTGAGACAGAGAGAGAGAGAGAGACAGAGAGAGAGAGAGACAGAGAGAGAGAGAGTGAGAGAGACAGAGAGAAAGAGACAGAGACAGAGAGAGAGAGAGAGAGAGAGAGAGAGAGAGAGAGAGAGAGAGAGGGGAGAGAGAGAGAGAGACAGAGGGAGAGAGAGACAGAGAGAGAGACAGAGAGAGAGAGAGAGAGAGAGACAGAGAGAGAGAGAGAGAGAGAGGGGGAGAGAGAGAGAAAGAGAGAGAAATAGACAGAGATAGAGAGAGAGAGAGAGAGAGAGAGACAAACAAACACGCGGCCAGGACGTATGTGGCAGGATCTACAGACAATCACGGACTACAAAAGGAAAACCAGCCACGTCGCCGACACCGACGTCTCGCTTCCGGACAAGCTAAACACCTTCTTCGCCCACTTTGAGGATAACACAGTGCCACTGACGAGGCCCACTACCAAGGACTGTGGCCTCTCCTTCTCAGTGGCTGACGTGAGTAAGACGTTTAAGCATGTTAACCCTCGCAAGGCTGCTGGTCCAGACTGCATCCCTAGCCGCGTCCTCAGAGCATGCGCAGACCAGCTGGCTGGTGTGTTTACGGACATATTCAATCTCTCCCTTTCCCAGTCTGCTGTCCCCACATGCTTCAAGATGTCCACCATTGTTCCTGTACCCAAGAATGCAAAGGTAACTGAACGAAATGACTATCGCCCCATAGCACTCACTTCTGTCATCATGAAGTGCTTTGAGAGACTAGTCAATCACCTCTACCTTACCTGTCACCCTAGACCCACTCCAATTTGCTTACCACCCCAATAGATCCACAGACGATGCAATCGCCATCACACTGCACACTGCCCTATCCCATCTGGACAAGAGGAATACCTATGTAAGAATGCTGTTCATTGACTATAGCTCAGCATTCAACACCATAGTACCCTCCAAGCTCATCATTAAGCTCAGGGCCCTGGGTCTGAACCCCGCCCTGTGCAACTGGGTCCTGGACTTCCTGACGGGCCGCCCCCAGGTGGTGAAGGTAGGAAACAACATCTCCACTTCGCTGATCCTCAGCACTGGGTTCCCACAAGGGTGCGTGCTCAGCCCCTTCCTGTACTCCCTGTTCACCCATGACTGCGTGGCCACGCACGCCTCCAACTCAATCATCAAGTTTGCAGATGACACAACAGTAGTAGGCTTGATTACCAACAATGATGAGACCGCCTACAGGGAGGAGGTGAGGGCTCTGGGAGTGTGGTGCCAGGAAAATAACCTCTCACTCAACATCAACAAAACAAAGGAGATGATCGTGGACTTCAGGAAACAGCAGAGGGTGCACCCCCCTATCCACATCGACGGGACCGCAGTGGAGAAGGTGGAAAGCTTCAAGTTCCTTGGCGTACACATCACTGACAAACTGAAATGGTCCACCCACGCAGACAGTGTGGTGAAGAAGGCGCAACAGAGCCTCTTCAAACTCAGGAGGCTGAAGAAATTTGGCCTGTCACCTAAAACCCTCACAAACTTTTACAGATGCACAATTGAGAGCATCCTGTCGGGCTGTATCACCACCTGGTACGGCAACTGCAACGCCCACAACCGCAGGGCTCTCCAGAGAGTGGTGCGGTCTGCACAACGCATCACCGGGGGCAAACTACCCGCCCTCCAAGACACATACAGCACCCAATGTCACAGGAAGGCCAAAAAGATCATCAAGGACATCAATCACCCGAGCCACTGCCTGTTCACCCCACTATCATCCAGAAGGCGAGGTCAGTACAGGTGCATCAAAGCTGGGACCGAGAGAATGAAAAACAGCTTCTATCTCAAGGCCATCAGACTGTTAAATAGCCATCACTAGCACATTAGAGGCTGCTGCTGCCTATTGAAATCACTGGCCACTTTAAGAAATGGAACACTAGTCACTTTAATAATGCCACTTTAATAACGTTTACATATCTTGCATTACCCATCTCATATGTATATACTGTATTCTATACTATCTTAATAATGTGTACATATCTTGCATTCCCCATCTCATCTGTATATACTGTATTCTATACTATCTTAATAATGTTTCCATATCTTGCATTACCCATCTCATCTGTATATACTGTATTCTATACTATCTTAATAATGTTTCCATATCTTGCATTACCCATCTCATATGTATATACTGTATTCTATACTATCTTAATAATGTTTCCATATCTTGCATTCCCCATCTCATCTGTATATACTCTATTCTATACTATCTTAATAATGTTTCCATATCTTGCATTCCCCATCTCATCTGTATATACTGTATTCTATACTATCTTAATAATGTTTCCATATCTTGCATTCCCCATCTCATCTGTATATACTCTATTCTATACAATCTTAATAATGTTTCCATATCTTGCATTACCCATCTCATATGTATATACTGAATTCTATACTATCTTAATAATGTTTCCATATCTTGCATTCCCCATCTCATCTGTATATACTGTATTCTATACTATCTTAATAATGTTTCCATATCTTGCATTCCCCATCTCATCTGTATATACTCTATTCTATACTATCTTAATAATGTTTCCATATCTTGCATTACCCATCTCATATGTATATACTGTATTCTATACTATCTTAATAATGTTTCCATATCTTGCATTCCCCATCTCATCTGTATATACTGTATTCTATACTATCTTAATAATGTTTCCATATCTTGCATTACCCATCTCATATGTATATACTGTATTCTATACTATCTTAATAATGTTTCCATATCTTGCATTACCCATCTCATCTGTATATACTGTATTCTATACTATCTATTGCATCTTAGCCTATGCTGCTCTGATAATGACATTGCTCATCCATATATTTATATATTCTTATTCCATTCCTTTACTTAGATTTGTGTGTATTAGGTATTTGTTGTGTATCTGTTAGATATTACTTGCTAGATATTGAAGCACTGTCGGAACTAGAAGCACAAGCATTTCACTACACTCGCAATAACATCTGCTAACCATGTATATGTGACCATAAATTTGATTTGATTTGAAACAACTCAAACCCCAAACCCCCTACACACACACTGGTTCAATGCTGCTCCCCCCTCTCCACTGTTTACAACCAGACAAACTCAGAAGTTAGAAACCAATAATGAAATGTTTATTATATTATAAAACTGATTAAATAATGTAACCCAACACATTACAAACATACCTGAACTCAACTATTTACATCAACAATAGAAAACAGAAACGGTCCTGACCTCAACAGTAGGAGAGATAGACTGTTACCTATCCTCAGTCTGTCCTCCTCTTCTCCTCCCTCTCTCTACCTCTCCTCTCCTCTCCTCTCCTCTCCTCTCCTCTCCTCTCCTCTCTTCATCCTTTATTCTCCTCTTCTCCTCCCTCTACCTCTCCTCTCCTGTACTCCCTCAGTCTGTCCTCCTCTTCTCCTCCCTCTCTCTACCTCTCCTCTCCTCTCCTCTCTTCATCCTTTATTCTCCTCTTCTCCTCTCTCTACCTCTCCTCTCCTGTACTCCCTCAGTCTGTCCTCCTCTTCTCCTCCCTCTCTCTACCTCTCCTCTCCTCTCCTCTCCTCTCTTCATCCTTTATTCTCCTCTTCTCCTCTCTCTACCTCTCCTCTCCTGTACTCCCTCAGTCTGTCCTCCTCTCCTCTCCTCTCTTCATCCTCTCCTCTCCTCTTCTCCCTTCATCCTTTATTCTCCTCTTCTCCTCCCTCTCTCTACCTCTCCTCTCCTCTATTCCCTCAGTCTGTCCTCCTCTCCTCTCCTCTCCTCTCTTCATCCTTTATTCTCCTCTTCTCCCTTCATCCTTTATTCCCCTCTTCCCTCCCTCTCTCTACTCCTCCTCCTCAAACAGCATGATAGAGAAGTCATCCTCTTCCTCAGTGTGTTCTTGAGCTAGTCTCTTCATCACTTCCTCTCTGCAGCCCAGAATCTCCATGTCTTCATCTAGGAAATCATCCTCTCCTTCCTCATCCCCCACCCCTCCAAACTCCTTCCCCTCCTTTTTCTTGACCTGTTCTTCCTCTCCTCCCTTCCCAGTTTCTCTCCCTTTCTCTGTCCCTGCCTCCTCCTCATCAGACTCATGTCCTTCTTCCTCCCCCTTCTCTTCCTCTTCCAGGCTTCTCTCCTCTCTCACTTCCATTCTCTCTTCTCCTTTACTGGTCTCCTCCTCTCTCTCCTCCTCCACTCCTTCTCTCTTCTCCTCCTCTCTCTCCTCCACCGCTCCTTCTCTCTTCTCCTCCTCTCTCTCCTCCTCCGCTCCTTCTCTCTTCTCCTCCTCTCTCTCCTCCTCCGCTCCTTCTCTCTTCTCCTCCTCTCTCTCCCCCTCCACTCCTTCTTTCTTCTCCTCCTCTCTCTCCTCCTCCGCTCCTTCTCTCTTCTCCTCCTCTGCTCCTTCTCTCTTCTCCTCCTCTCTCTCCTCCTCCACTCCTTCTCTCTTCTCCTCCTCTCTCTCCTCCTCCACTCCTTCTCTCTTCTCCTCCTCTCTCTCCTCCTCCACTCCTTCTCTCTTCTCCTCCTCTCTCTCCTCCTCCACTCCTTCTCTCTTCTCCTCCTCTCTCTCTGGTCCAGTCTGGTTTTGGCTGGGAGGAGGGGCTACGGGGGGTCAGAGGTTAGAGGTCAGTTCAGACAGCTACAGGTTGTTGCTAGGTAACTAACGTGGTCAGTACTGTAGAAGTCACCTGGTCTGGCCGTGGTCAAGCTGCCTTTCTTTAGTTTGGAGAACCAGGGAGTCATCACTCTCTTCTTACCCTCCTCCTCTCCTCCCTTCTTCTCTCCAGCTCTCTCTTTCTCTCCATGTCCTCCCTCCTTCAGGTTCCTTCCAATTGGCTCTGTGAGAGAGACTTGATTAGTTTAGAGTTGAGAAAGAGAGAAGAGGGAGAGATGAAGAGGGAGAGAGAGTCACACACCTGACTTAGTATTCTTTACAGGTTTCAGTCCGCTGAACACTACCTTCTCTTTCTCCCTCCCTCCCTTCTCCTTCCCTGCACTCTCTTCCTGTCCCTCTGTCTTTTCCTCATTCTCTCCTCCTTTCTGTCTCTCCCCCTTTCTGTCTCTCCTCCTTTCTGTCTCTCCCCCTTTCTGTCTCTCCTCCCTTTCTGTCTCTCCTCCTTTCTGTCTCCTCCTGTCTCTCCTCCTTTCTCTCTCTCCTCCTTTCTGTCTCCTCCTGTCTCTCCTCCCTTTCTGTCTCCTCCTTTCTCTCTCTCCTC